>NW_027507784.1:178026763-178031763 GCF_037356315.1 Lithobates pipiens
CAGACAGATATTGGGTGGGAGATAGATAGATAGATATAGATAGATAGATAGATAGATAGATAGATAGACAGACATTGGGTGATAGATAGATAGATGGATAGAGAGAGAGAGATAGACAGACAGGCAGATATTGGGTGGGAGATAGATAGATAGATAGATAGATAGATAGATAGATAGATAGATAGATAGATATTGGGTGGGATAGATAGATAGACCAACAGACACACAGATATTGGGTGATAGATAGATAGATAGATAGATAGATAGATAGATAGATAGATAGATAGATATTGGGTGGGAGATAGATAGAGAGATAGATAGATAGATAGATAGATAGATAGATAGATAGATAGACAGACATTGGGTGATAGATAGATAGATGGATAGAGAGAGAGAGATAGACAGACAGGCAGATATTGGGTGGGAGATAGATAGATAGATAGATAGATAGATAGATAGATAGATAGATAGATAGATAGATAGATAGATAGATAGATGGATAGAGAGAGAGAGATAGACAGACAGGCAGCTATTGGGTAGGAGATAGATAGATAGATAGATAGATAGATAGATAGATAGATATTGGGTGGGAAATAGATAGATAGATAGATAGATAGATAGATAGATAGATAGATAGATGGTTAGAGAGAGAGAGAGAGAGAGAGAGAGAGAGAGAGAGAGAGAGAGAGAGAGAGAAAGAGAGATAGTCAGACAGATAGATAGATATTTGGTGGGAGATAGATAGATAGATAGATAGATAGATAGATAGATAGATAGATGTTGGGTAGGAGATAGATAGATGGATAGACAGATAGAGATAGAGAGATAGAGAGAGATAGGCAGACAGACAGATATTGGGTGGGAGATAGATGGATAGATAGATAGATAGATAGATAGATAGATAGATAGATAGATAGATATTGGGTGGGAGATAGATAGATAGACAGACAGACAGACAGATATTGGGTGGGAGATAGATAGATAGATAGATAGATAGATAGATAGATAGATAGATAGATAGATAGATAGATATTGGGTGGGAGATAGATAGAGAGATAGATAGATAGATAGATAGATAGATAGATAGATAGATAGATAGACAGACATTGGGTGATAGATAGATAGATGGATAGAGAGAGAGAGATAGACAGACAGGCAGATATTGGGTGGGAGATAGATAGATAGATAGATAGATAGATAGATATTGGGTGGGATAGATAGATAGACCAACAGACACACAGATATTGGGTGATAGATAGATAGATAGATAGATAGATAGATAGATAGATAGATAGATAGATAGATAGAAAGATAGATGTTGGGTGGGAGATAGATAGATAGATAGATAGATAGATAGATAGATAGATATTGGGTGGGATAGATAGATAGACCAACAGACACACAGATATTGGGTGATAGATAGATAGATAGATAGATAGATAGATAGATAGATAGATAGATAGATAGAAAGATAGATGTTGGGTGGGAGATAGATAGATAGATAGATAGATAGATAGATAGATAGATAGATAGATAGATAGATAGATAGATGGATAGAGAGAGAGAGATAGACAGACAGGCAGCTATTGGGTAGGAGATAGATAGATAGATAGATAGATAGATAGATAGATAGATAGATAGATAGATAGATAGATAGATATTGGGTGGGAAATAGATAGATAGATAGATAGATAGATAGATAGATAGATAGATGGTTAGAGAGAGAGAGAGAGAGAGAGAGAGAGAGAGAAAGAGAGATAGTCAGACAGATAGATAGATATTTGGTGGGAGATAGATAGATAGATAGATAGATAGATAGATAGATAGATAGATGTTGGGTAGGAGATAGATAGATGGATAGACAGATAGAGATAGAGAGATAGAGAGAGATAGGCAGACAGACAGATATTGGGTGGGAGATAGATGGATAGATAGATAGATAGATAGATAGATAGATAGATAGATATTGGGTGGGAGATAGATAGATAGACAGACAGACAGACAGATATTGGGTGGGAGATAGATAGATAGATAGATAGATAGATAGATAGATAGATAGATAGATAGATAGATAGATAGATATTGGGTGGGAGATAGATAGAGAGATAGATAGATAGATAGATAGATAGATAGATAGATAGATAGATATTGCGTGGGAGATAGATAGATGTTGGGTGGGAGATAGATAGATAGACAGATAGAGAGAGAGAGACAGACAGACAGACAGACAGATATTGGGTGGGAGATAGATAGATGGATAGACAGATAGAGAGATAGAGAGAGAGAGAGAGAGAGACAGATATTGGGTGGGAGATAGATAGATAGATAGATAGATAGATAGATAGATAGATAGATAGATAGATAGATAGATAGATAGATAGATAGATATTGGGTGGGAGATAGATAGACAGACAGACAGACAGACAGACAGACATTGGGTGATAGATAGATAGACAGACAGACAGACAGACAGACAGACAGACAGACAGACAGATAGATATTGGGTGGGAGATAGATAGAGAGATAGATAGATATTGGGTGGGATAGATAGATAGACAGATAGATATTGGGTGGGAGATAGATAGAGAGATGGATAGATATTGGGTGGGATAGATAGATAAATAGATATTGGGTGGGAGATAGATAGATAGATAGATAGATAGATAGATAGATAGATAGATAGATAGATAGATAGATAGATAGATAGATATTGGGTGGGATAGATAGATAGACAGATAGATATTGGGTGGGAGATAGATAGATAGACAGACAGACAGACAGATAGATATTGGGTGGGAGATAGATAGAGAGATAGATAGACAGATAGATAGATAGATAGCTAGATTTTGGGTGGGATAGATAGACAGACAGACAGATATTGGGTGGGAGATAGATAGATAGATAGATAGATAGATAGATAGATAGATAGATAGACAGATATTGGGTGGGAGATAGATAGATGGATAGACAGATAGAGATAGAGAGAGCTAGGGAGAGAGAGAGAGAGAGATAGACAGACAGATATTGGGTGGGAGATAGATAGATAGATAGATAGATAGATAGATAGATAGATAGATAGATAGATAGATGTTGGGTGGGAGATAGATAGATAGATAGATAGATAGATAGATAGATAGATAGATAGATAGATAGATATTGGGTGGGATAGATAGACCAACAGACACACAGATATTGGGTGATAGATAGATAGATAGATAGATAGATAGATGGATAGATATTGGGTGGGATAGATAGACAGACAGACATTGGGTGGGAGATAGATAGATAGATAGAGAGAGAGAGAGAGAGAGACACACACACACACACAGACAGACAGACATACAGACAGACAGATATTGGGTGGGAGATAGATAGATATATAGATAGATAGATAGATAGATAGATAGATAGATAGACATTGGGTGATAGATAGATAGATGGATAGAGAGAGAGAGATAGACAGACAGGCAGATATTGGGTGGGAGATAGATAGATAGATAGATAGATAGATAGATAGATAGATAGATAGATAGATATTGGGTGGGATAGATAGATAGACCAACAGACACACAGATATTGGGTGATAGATAGATAGATAGATAGATAGATAGATAGATAGATAGATAGATAGATAGATAGATAGATAGATAGATAGATATTGGGTGGGAGATAGATAGATAGATAGATAGATGGATGGTTAGAGAGAGAGAGAGAGAGAGAGAGAGAGAGAAAGAGAGATAGTCAGACAGATAGATAGATATTTGGTGGGAGATAGATAGATAGATAGATAGATAGATAGATAGATAGATAGATAGATAGATGTTGGGTAGGAGATAGATAGATGGATAGACAGATAGAGATAGAGAGATAGGCAGACAGACAGATATTGGGTGGGAGATAGATGGATAGATAGATAGATAGATAGATAGATAGATAGATAGATAGATAGATAGATATTGGGTGGGAGATAGATAGATAGACAGACAGACAGACAGACAGATATTGGGTGGGAGATAGATAGATAGATAGATAGATAGATAGATAGATAGATAGATAGATAGACAGACAGACAGACATTGGGTGATTGATAGATAGATAGATGGATAGATAGACAGATAGATGGATAGACAGATAGAGAGAGAGAGAGAGACAGACAGACAGACAGACAGATATTGGGTGGGAGATAGATAGATAGATAGATAGATAGATAGATAGATAGATAGATAGATAGATAGATAGATAGATTGATGGATAGATATTGGGTGGGATAGATAGACAGACAGACATTGGGTGGGAGATAGATAGATAGATAGAGAGAGAGAGAGAGTGAGACACACACACACAGACAGACAGACAGACAGATATTGGGTGGGAGATAGATAGATAGATATATAGATAGATAGATAGATAGATAGATAGATAGATAGACAGACATTGGGTGATAGATAGATAGATGGATAGAGAGAGAGAGATAGACAGACAGGCAGATATTGGGTGGGAGATAGATAGATAGATAGATAGATAGATAGATAGATATTGGGTGGGATAGATAGATAGACCAACAGACACACAGATATTGGGTGATAGATAGATAGATAGATAGATAGATAGATAGATAGATAGATAGATAGATAGATAGATAGATAGATAGATAGATAGATAGATAGATAGATAGATAGATAGATAGATAGAAAGAAAGATAGATAGATAGATAGATAGATAGATAGATAGAAAGATAGATGTTGGGTGGGAGATAGATAGATAGATAGATAGATAGATAGATATTGGGTGGGAGATAGATAGATAGACAGACAGACAGACAGATAGATATTGGGTGGGAGATAGATAGAGAGATAGATAGACAGATAGATAGATAGATAGCTAGATTTTGGGTGGGATAGATAGACAGACAGACAGATATTGGGTGGGAGATAGATAGATAGATAGATAGATAGATAGATAGATAGATAGATAGATAGATAGATAGATAGACAGATATT